>NC_060274.1:45573059-45611643 GCF_021613505.1 Equus quagga | reverse complement strand
AGCACCCAGAATTACTATAAAATTTAAATTTGGCAAGACAGTGGATGTATGGTGACTCATTGCTTTAATGTGCGCTCTCTTAATTACTAGTAAATTTGAGCTTTTTTAATATTTTTATTACACAATAGATTACAGTGCCTTTTGTTTGCCAAAGTTCATCTTTTTTCTTTAGTAATTTGTGGGTTTTCACCATTCTGGATACCAGTCTTTTATCATGTTGCAATAGCTTCTGCCTGTCTCTCACTTGTCTTAACATTAGATATGATGTTGTTTATACTGCAGAAGTGTCAGATATTGTTGTAATGAGATTTATTAATTTTTTAAATTGGTTTGTTCAATTTTTTTATAAAAGATTGTTTCCTATACCTAGAAAATAAAAATACCTTCCTATGTTTACTTTACTAGGCCTATGTTTTTTTTTAATTAAGCTTTTTGTTTTGAGTTAATTGTAGATTTGCATGTAGTTGCAAAAGACAATATAGAGAGATCCCATGTATCGTTTACACAGCTTTCCCCAACAGCAACATTTTATAAGCTTACAGTACATTATCAGGCCAAGATACAGACTTTCTTACTGTCCACCAATCTTATTCAGTTTTCTCCAATTTTATATGTACTCATTTGTGTATGTGTGTTGTGCGTGTTTAGTTCTCTAAGTTTTATCCCACGTGTAGACTCATGTATCCACCACTACAGTCAAGATACAGAGCAATATGGTCAACAGAAGTATACCTTGGGTTGTCCTTTTATGATCAAACTTGTTTCCCTCTCACCCTCATTCATCATGCGTGACCACCACAGATCTTCTCCAATTCTGTAATTTCATCATTTCCAAAGTATGATGTAAATGCAGGGATCTAGTATGTAATCTTATGGGATTGGCTTTTTCAATTGGCCTAATTCCCTGGAAACTCATCTAAGTTGTTGTGTGCATTTAATCAGTTGTTCCCTTTTATTGCTGAGTTGTAATCCATTGTATGGAAGTACCACAATTTAACCAGTCATCCACAGAACATCTGAGTTGCTTCAGGTTTTAGGCTATTACATATAAAGTTGCTGTGAACATTGGTGTAGTTTTTTGTGTAGACATGAGTTTTTATTTCTGTGGGATAAATGCCCAAAGGGTTGATGGATCAAGTATTAATTGCATGTTTAATCTTGTAAGAAATTGCCATACTGTTTTCCAGAGTGGCTGTGCCATTTTACATTCCCACCAGCAATGTAAGAGTAATGCAGTTTCTCTGTGTCCTCACCAGTATTTGGTGTTGACATTATTTTTATTTTAGCCATTTTGATAAATGTGAAGCGATATTTCGTTGTGGTTTTCGTTTGAGTTTACTTAATGTCTAATGATGTTGAACATATTTTTATGAGCATATTTGCCACCTGTACATTCTCTTTGGTGAAATGTCTGTTGGCACCTTTTGCCCATTTTCTAATTGTCTGATATATTACTACTGATATTTTTTTGAGAGTTTCTTAAAAATGATATTTCTAAATACTATTCTTTTGTTGGTTATGTTGTTTGCAAATATTTACTTACAGTCTATATCTTGTTGTTTTTGTATCTTAACAGGATCTTTTTTTTTAATGGAGGGGATCAGAATATGTTTTTTTCATCTTTAAATGTTTTTACCTTTTGACCCCCTTAACCCATTTCTCTCCCAAACCCCTGCCACTGGCAACCACTAATCTGTTCTCTTGTTTTGTTTTGTTTTGTTTTAAGATTCCACATATAAGTGAGATCATATGGTATTTATCTTTCTCTGTCTGACTTATTTCGCTTAGCGTAATGCCATAGAGGTCCATCCTTGTTTTCACAAACGACAAAATTTAATTCTTTTTTATGGCTTAATAATACTTCATTGTGTGTATATGTATACACACTATATATATATATATATATATATATGTATGTATGTATATGTGTATATATATATACACACACACACACCACAATTTCTTTATCCATTCATCCATTGATGGACACTTAGGTTGTTGCCATATCTCGGCTATCGTAAATAGTGGTGCAGTGGACATGGGATGCATATATCTTTTCAAGTTACTGTTTTCATTTTCTTTGGATAAATACCTAGAAGTGAAATAGCTAGATCATATGGTTGTTCTGTTTTTAATTTTGGGGGGAACCTCCATTCTGTTTTTCATAATTTACAATCCCCTTAACAGTGCACAAGTGTTCCCTTTTCTTCACATCCTCACAAAAACTTATTTCTTGTCTTTTTGATAATAGCTGTTCTAACAGGTATGAGATGGTATTTCATTGTGGTTTTGATTTGCGTTTCCCAGATGATTAGTGATGTTGAGCATCTTTTTATGTGCCTTTTAGTTATCTGTATGTCTTCTTTGGAAAAATGTCTATTCATATCTTCTGCCCATTTTTTAATCAAGTTTTTTTGCTATTGAGTTGTATGAGTTTTTTATATATTTTGGATATTAACTCCTTACCAGATATATGATTTACAAATATTTTCTCCCATTCAGTAGGTTGTCTTTTCATTTTGTTGATGGTTTCCTTTGCTGTGAAGAAGCTTTTGAATTTGATGTATTTCCACTTGTTTATTTTTGCTTTTGTTGCTTTTAGTTTGGTGTCAGATTCAAAAACTCATTGCCAAAATCTATGTCGAGGAGCTTACTCACTATGTTTTCTTCTAGGGAGTTTATTGTTTCAGGTCTTATGTTCAAGTATTTAATCCATTTTGAGTTAATTTTTGTGTATGATCTAAGATAGTGGTCCAGTTTCATTATTTTGCGTGTGGCTGTCCAGTTATCCTAACACCATTTATTTAAGAGACTATGTTTTGCCTGTTGTATATTCTTGGCTCCTTGTTGTTAATTAATTAACCATATATGTGTGGATTTATTTCTAGTCTGTTTATTCTGTTCTGTTGATCTATGTATCTTTTTAAGGTATTACTATAGCTTTGCAATTGAGTTTGAAATCAGGGAGTGTGATGCCTCCAGCTTTGTTCTTTCTCAAGATGGCATTGGCTATTCAGGGTCTATTGTGGTTCCGTGTTATTTTTTCTGTTTCTGTGAAAAATTCCATTGGAATTTTGAAAAGGGTTGCATTGAGTCTGTAGATTGCTTGGGATAATTTGGACATTTTAACAATATTAATTCTTTCAATCCATGAGCATGGAGTATCTTTCCATTTATTTGTGTCTTCAGTTTCTTTCCTTAATGTCTTGTAGTTTTTAGTATTTTCACAGAGCCAAAGATTTTCAATCTTGTGAGGTGTGGTTTATCAAATTTGCTTATTAATCATGCTTTTGGTTTCAAGCCTAAGAATTTTTTGCGAGGCCATAGGCAAAGATTTTCTCCTAATTTTTTCCTGAAGTTTTATAGTTTTACTTTAAATATGATGCATTTTCAGTTAACTTTTGTTTAAATTGTGAGGTTTAATTTTTTGCACATAGATATCCAATTGCTCCAGTATCATTTCTTGAAAAGACTGTCCTTCTTTCAATGAATTGTATTTGCACCTTTGTCAAAAATCAGTTGAGAATAATTGTCTGAGTCTATTTTTGCGTTCTCTGGTTTTTCCATTGATCAATGTGGTACTTCGCCAGTACCACACTGTTGATCACTCTCACTATATAGAAACCGTTGATATGAGGTAGAGTGATTCCTCCCGCTGTTCTTCATCAAGATTGTTTTTGTCCTTTTAGAGTACGTCCCTTTCCATGTAAATTTTGCAATAATGTTGTATGTAGCTACAAAATATCCTACTGGAATTTAGAAGGGAATTGCCTTTAATCTGTAGAATTTCTTTCTCTATTATATTGAGTGTTCTAATCATGGACACAGTATGTATATCAATTTAGTTAGGTCTTTCTTGATTTTTTTTTATCTGTGTATACATGCTTTGTTAGGTGTATACCTAAGTATGTTATTTTTTTTGGAGCAATTGTTAATGTTACTAGGTTTTAAAATTTGGATTCCACATGCTTATTGTTAATATGTAAAAAGTGATTTATTATTTGTGTCTTGATCTTACCACATGCCGTCTCGTAGAGGTTACTTAACAGTTTTAAAATCTTTGTCTTTTTGTAGATTTTTTGTGAGACAGTCATGTCATATGCGCATAGGGACAGTTTGCTTTCTTTCTTTTCAATCCGTATGCCTCTTAGATTTCTTGTCGAACTGCGGAGACCAGGACTTCTAGTACTATGTTGAATAAGAATGGTGAGAGCAGACATCTTTGCCTTGCTTGGAGTATTAGGGGGAATCATCCAGTCTTTCGCTATTAAATGTGATGTTAGCTGTGGTTTTTATGGAGGTGCCCTTTATTAGGTTGAGGAAGTTTCCTTTCATTCCAAGTTTGTTAATATTTTTGAAGGATGTTGGTCTTGTCAAATGGTTTTTACTGCATTAATTAAGATAGGCATGTGGTTTTTACTTTGTGTTTTATTGACATGGTGTATTAAATTAATTGATATTCAACTATGAAAATATATAATTATTATAATTTTATTATATTATATTAATATTATTATATTGGTTATGATGTATAATGTTTTCAGTATCCTGCCAGATTTAGTTTGCTGGCATTGTCTTGAGAATTTTTGCATGTACTTTCATAAGAGATGTTGGTCTGTAGTTTTTTTTCTTGTGATATCTCTTTAATCTGGTTTTGCCATCAGGGCAATACTGGGCTCAATATGAGTTGGGAAGTTTTCCATCCTCTTCTGATTTTGGAAGAGTTCATTAAGAATTATTACTATTTCTTTAAATGTTGTGTAGACTTCATGAGTGAAGACATCTGGGCTTGGGCTTTTCTTCATGGATAATTCTAGGAATTTTGCTGCTCTCACTTTAGTTCAAATGGGGAACATTTCCTCAGCGTGTGTGCCAGAAACAGGCAGGGAGGGCCCCTTGATTAATGGAAGTAGCAGTAGACCTACCTGTCTTAGAAGGTGAACTTTTCTGATTTCTGGTATTATTGTGGATTTCTTTTTTTTTGTTTTTTATTTTTAATCTTGTTTTTTTTTTTTTGGAGGAAGATTAGCCCTGAACTAACATCTGCCAATCCTCCTCTTTTTGTTGAGGAAGACTGGCCCTGCACTGACATCCATGTCCATCTTCCTCTACTTTATATGTGTCACGCCTACCACAGCATGGCTTGACAAGCGGTGCCATGTCCGCACCTGGGATCCGAACCAGTGAACCCCTCGCCGCTGAAGCGGAACGTGCGCACTTAACTGCTGCACTACTGGTCCAGCCCCTATTGCGGATTTCTTATCATTTTTATATTTTGTGTTATTTTTGTGAGATTTTGAAATAGGTAAGAAAAAACTGTTCTCAATTCTAGATGTTGTAATGAAACTCAGTAGAACTCGCAGATTTGTTAGAAATATACTTTGTTTGGTGTCTTGTTGGTAATAATATGACTAATTTCTTCTAAGATGAATATCTGAACTTAGAGAATTTTCATTCCTGAGTTTGAGGCAGCATAATATAGCCGTTAAGGACACAGGGTCTGGGCCAGGCTTCTTGGTTAGAATCTTACTTTTGATAACATAGGCAGGCATTGGACTTGTGACATAATGCCTCTATCCCTCAATTTCCTCATGATGGATGTAAAAATAATACAAATTTTAAATGATGTTAGGAGATTTAAATTAATTACTATTTGTGAAGTGCCTATACCAGAATTTGTCACTTAGTAACTGCTACATAAGTGTTTGTTAAATTAAAAATATATATATATATATGTATTTACATATATATATGTATCCGAATAATGATTTCTCTTGAGTAGTTGCAGTATATTTGAATGGCTTAAATAATTGTTTTTATGTTATTCTGTTTAATTTTTTACAGCTTATCGTGAGCCTCGATATTTTTATGAGTTTACAGCTCGTTATCATGCAGCTCCCTGCAATAGTATCTATAATATTTCTTTTGAGAAGAAACTTCTTCAGATTTTAAGCAAATTGGTTCTTGACCTTTCGTGTGAAGTTTCCTTACTTAAGTCTGAATGCCATCGTGTTAAAATGCAAAAAGCTGGTTTGCAAAATGAATTGTTCTTTACATTTTCTGGTAAGTATATACAGTTCTTTAAGGGAAATAAATTGAGAACACAAAGCTTATTTTAAAGACATGTTGTGAATTACCAGCAGCATTTTTGGAATGTAAATATTATAAACCTGAATGTTTTGTGTTCTCTACTCAGTTATTATAGCCCCCAAAAGAAAATTTTACTGAATCATGTGCTTAATGAAAAGTTTGCACTTTAAAATAACTTAAACCTTGCTATGATAATTTACTATAGAATTGAATTTAGTTTAAGGAATGTCTATTATGTTATTTACTTGCAAAGATTTAATTGTGAAAGCATCTAGTTATAATAAGATGGTTTAATATTATAGACCAGAGGGACCATTCTAACAAGTTAGGGTGATTTTTCTAATAATACATAGTTGAGGCCCAATATTTTCTGGAAAACAAAGAATTGGACATCATATCTAAGGACTTTAGATTTATAAAGGGCCTGTATGAATGAGCACTTAGGAATAACCATCCATGTGTTTTTAATAGGTCCCAGTGGTAATAGGACCCCCTCTTTCTTTTTTCTCAAATGATATTGCCTGCTATTTTCCTTTCTTTACTCTTTGTCCTTAATTCCTCCGCTATCAGTGTTTGATTGTACTTACTCAATTCTCTGATTTTCCTTCTCTTTTTTATGGCCATCTAAGATTGAATTTTTAGACATGAGTGAGAGATGTGAAGCTTTAAGGGATAAGAACAAGAGAAGTTCAACCCTATTTTCACTATCTTTTATCTTCCTTACTACTTTTCTCTTCTCCAGAAAATCTTTGAGAGTTATTTTCTAGCCCCTGAGACAAATTTTCACAGAGACTAACTCTTTCTTTAGCTCTTCAAGGACTCACCATTAGCATTCATAAGGCTTATGGGGTCTTTGTACCCAGTGTGTTTAATAGGTGCTATTAATAGGCATTTCATATTCTTTAGAAAATCTGAAAGTGTACTTGAACTCGTAAGAGAAAAGAGATGATATTCAATAGAAATGAGGCATTGTGGGCTTGATTTGCATTTCTCTAGTGATTAGTGATATTGAGTATCTTTTCATGGCTTATTTGCTGTTTGTATATTTTTTTTGGAGAAAAGTCTATTCAATTTTTGCCGGATTTTTATTTTTTTCCAAATTTTATTGAGATAGTTGACATAGAACATTATGTAAGTGTAAGGTGTAAAACGTAGAGATTTGTATATGTATATGTTGCAAAATGTTTACCACAATGAGCGTTAACAAATTTTATCATCTCATATAGTTACAGTTTATTATTATTCTTTTTGTGGTGAGAACTTTTAAAAGCTACTCTTTTAGCAACTTTCAAATATACAATATAATATTTTTGACTATACTCACCATGCTCTGCATTCCATCCCTGAACTTATTCATCTTATGACTGGAGGTTTATACCCTTTGTCCACTTACATCCATTTCCCCACCTCCTGCTCCTGGTAACCACCAGTCTGTTCTGTTTCTATGAGTTCCATGTTTGTAGAGGCCACATATAAGTGACATCATAGAGTATTTGTCTTTCTCTGTCTGACTTATTTCACCTAGAAAAATACCCTCAAGGTTCATCCACATCGTCGCAAATGGCAGAATTTCCTTTGCTTTTGTGTCTGAATAATATCCCATTGTATGTATATATCACGTTTTCTTTATCCATTCTTCTGTCAGTGGACACTTAGATTGTTTCTATGCCTTTGCTCTTATAAATAATGCTGCAGTGAACGTGGGGGTGTAGATATCTTTATGAAATAGTGATTTAATTTTCTTTGGATCCATATCCAGAAGTATAATTGCTGGATCATGTGATAGTTCTATTTTTTTTTTTTTTTTTTTAGGAAACTTTCTACTGTTTTCCAAGTAGCTGTACCAACTTATATTCCCAACAGTGCACAAGGGTTGCATTTTCTCCACATCCTCACCAGCACTTGTTATCTCTTGTCATTTTCATAATGGTCATTTAAACAGGTGTGAGGTGATATCTCATGGTTTTTATTTTCATTTCCCTGATGATTAGTGATGGTCAGCACCATTTCATATACCTGTTGGCCATTTGAATATCTTCTTAGGAAAACATATCTATTTGGGTACTTTCCATTTTTAATTGGATTATTTGTCTTTTGCTTTTAACTTGTATAAGTTCTTTAAATATTTTGGATGTTAACACCTCATCAAACATGTGGTTTGCAAATATTTTATGCCATTCTATAGGTTGCCTTTTCAGTTTGTTGATTATTTCTTTTCTGTGAAGAAGCTTTTTAGTTTGATGTAGGCCCTTACTTCCTTGTGTTTTCATTGCTTGTGCTTTGGGTGTCATATTTATAAAGTCATTGCCAAGACGACTGTCAAGGAGCTTTTCCCCTATGTTTTCTTCTAGGGGTTTTATGGTTTAGGTCTTAACATTTAAGTCATTAATAAATTTTAAGTTAATTTCTGTTAGGGGTGTAAGATATGGGTCCTGTTTTATTCTTTTGTCTACAAATATCCAGCTTTCCCAATACCATTTTTGTAGATTACCATACTATTTTGATCACTATACCTTTGAATATACTTTGAAGTTAGAAGTGTAATGCCTCCAGCTTTTTTCTTTCTCAGGACTGCATTGGCTCCTCAGGGTCGTTTGTGGTTCCATATGAATTTTAGGATTTTTTCCTATTTCTGTGTAAAATGCCATTGGAATCTTGATAGGGGTTGAATTGAGTCCGTATATTGCTTTGGGTTATGTGGACATTTTAGCGATATTGATTCTTTCAGTCCATGAACCTGAGATATCTTTCCATGTATTTGTGTCGTCTTCAGTGTACAAATCTTTTACCTCCTTGTTTAAATTATTCCTAAGTATTTTATTGATTTTTATGGTATTATAAATGGGATTGTTTTCTTTATTTCTTTTCAGATAATTTGTTGTTACTGTATAGAAATGCAGCTGACTTTTGTATGATTATTTTGTATCCTGCAACATTACCGAATTTGTTTACTTGGTCTAGCAGATTTACAATGGAGTCTTTAGGATTTTCTCTGTATAAGATCGCTTCTGCTGCTGCCAGAGACAACTTTACTTCTTCCTTTTTGATTCAGATGTCTTTTATTTCTTTTTCTTGCCTGATGGTTCCGGCTAGCACTTCCAGTACTATGTTATATAATGGTAGATGTGGGCTCCCTTGTTTTATTCCTGATTTTAGGAGGAAAAAGCTTTCAACCTTTCACCATTGAGTATGATATTATCTGTGAGCTTGTCATATGTAGCCTTTATTATATTGAGGTACGTTCTCCCTATAGCCAATTTTTTGAGAGTTTGTTTTGTGAATAGATATTGAATTTTGTCAGATACTTTTTTGGATCTGTTCAGATGGTCAAGTGATTTTAACTTTCATTCTATTAGTATGATGTATCTCATATTTGTTGATTTGCATGTTGAACCATCTTTTTATCCTGGGGATGAATCCCACTTGATCATGGTATTTGATGCTTTTAATGTGCTGTTGAATTTGGTTTACTAGTATTTTGTTGAGAATTGTTCCATCTATATTCATAAGGGATATTGGCCTGCAGTTTCTTTTTCTTGTAGTATCCTTGTCTGGCTTTGGCATCAGGGTAATACCAGCCTTATAAAATGAGTTTGGGCATTTTACCACTTCCTCAATTTTTTGGAAAAGTTTGAGAAGGATTGACATTAATTTTTAAATGTTTAGTAGAATTTACCATTGAAGTCATCTGGTTCTGGGATTTTCTTTTTTGGGAGGTTTTTGATTATTGATTCAATCTCCTTATTCGTTATTGAACTGCTCAGATTTTCTGTTTCTTCATGATTAAGCCTTGGTAGGTTGTATGGTTCTAGGAATTTATACATTTCTTCTAGGTTGTCCAATTTTTGGTATATAGTTATTCATAGTTGTCTCATGATCCTTTGTATTTCTGTGGTATCATTTGTAAGGTCTCTTCTTTCGTTTATAATTTTATTTATTTGGATCCTCTCTCTTTTTTCTTGGTTAGTATAGCTAAAGGTTGTCAATTTTGTTCATATTTTTGAAGAACCAACTCTTGGTTTCGTTAATAATTTATGTTTTTTTCCTACTATCTATTTCATTTATTTCTGCTCTAATCTTTATTATTTCCTTTCTTCTGTGAATGTTGGGATTAGTATGTTTTTCTTTTTTCTAGTTCTTTGAGGTGTAACGTTGGATTGTTTATTTGGGATCTTTTTTCTTGATGTATACCCCTTTATTTTCTTCCAAGGATTTGAAGTTTTATCTCCTACATGTAGGTCTATGGTCCATTTTGAGTTAATTTTTGTATATACTGTGAAATAGGGTCCAACCTCATACTTTTGAATGTGGAGTTGTCCCAGCACCATTTTTTGAAGGGATTCTTCTCTCCCCATGGAATTGTCATGGCACCCATTTTGAAAATCAGTTAGCCACACACATATGGGTTTACTTCTGAACTCTTAAAACCATTTCATTGATCTGTATGCCCTTCCTTATGGCAGCACCACACCATTTTGATCATAACCTTTTCATAGTAGCAGTGTAGTCAGATTTGAAATTAGGAAATGGGGGTCTTCCAGTTTTGTTCTTCCTTTTCAGCATTGTTTTGGCTTGCAATTCCATATGATTTTTAGCATCTGCTTTTCCATTTCTACCAAACAAGGCCATTGGGGTTTTGATAGGGATTGCATTAAATCTGTAGATATGTTTGGATAATATTACCACCTTAACAATATTGTCTTGCAATCCATGAACACAAGATATCTTTGCCTTTGTTTAGGACTTTGTCATAGTCTGTTGGTCTGCTGTAACAAAGTTCTACAGACTGGGTAGCTTATAAACAATGGAAATTTATTTCTCGTATTTTTGGAAGCAGGAATTCTGAAATCAGGATGCCAGCATGTTTACTGAGGGCCCTCTTCAGGATTTCAGATTTCTCATGATATCCCCACATAGCAGAAGGAGCTAAGGATCTTTCTGAAGTCTCTTTTGTAAGATCTCTAATCTCATTCATGAAGGCTCCATTCTCATGACCTAAGCACTTTCCAGAGATCCCCATCTCCTAACACTGTCACATTGGGCATTAAGATTTCAACATATAAATTTGGAAGGGGGACCTAAATATTCATATTATAGCAGACTTCTTTAATTTCTTTCATCAGTGTTTTTCACTTTTCAGTGTAGAGTCTTATACCTGTTGATAATTTTATTACTGCATGTTTTATTCTTTTTTATGCTATTTTAAGTGCAATAATTTTCTTAATTTCTTTTTCACATCATTCATTGCTAGTATGTAGAAATTCATTGATTTTTGTGTGTATTCTGCATCTTGGTTGAATTAGTTTACTAGTTCTAATAGTTGGGGGTTTTTGTGCTTGGAATTTTTAGTATTTTCGTCTGGAAGTCATGTCATCTGAGGATAACAATAGTTTTATGTATTCCTTTCCAATTTGGATAACTTTTATCTCTTCTTCTTCTGAAATTGCTCTTGCTAGAATGTCCAGTATACTGTTCAGTAGAAGTGGCAAAAGTGGACATCCTTGAATTGTTCTTGATCTTAGGGGGAAAACTGAAGTCTTTCACTATTGAATATGATATTGGCCATGGGTTTTTCATAAAAACTCTGTATGAGGTTGAAGCAGTTCTTTTCAGTTCCTAGTTTATTGAGTGTTTTTATGATGAATGGGTGTTGGATTTTGCAAGATATGTATCAAATGAAGTGATCATGTGTTTTTTCCCTTCCTTCTATGAATGGGGTATATTTATAATTTTTGATTTTCCAATGGTGAACTGCCCTTGCCTTCCTGGGATATATCCCACTTGGTCAAGGTATATTCTTGGTCCTTCTTTTAGTATGCTGCTGGAATTGGTTTGTTATTATGTTATTGAGAATATTTGCATTTATAATGGCGGTTGGCCCAGGGTTTTCTTTTCTTGTGATGTCATCATCTGGCTTTGGTATCAGGGAATTCTGGTCTCATGAAACGAATTAGGAAGTGTCACTGCCTATTCTATACTTTTGGAAGAGATTGAGTTATTCTTTAAAGTCTTGTAGAATTCACCACTGAAGCCATCAGGTCCTGGGCTTTTCTTTTTTGGGAAGTTTTTAACTACTGATCTGACTTCTTTATTTGTTATGTGCCTGTTCGTACTTTGTGTTTCTTCTTGAGTCAGTTTAGGTAGTTTATGTATTCATCTGTTTCATATAGGTTATCTAATTTTTTGGCATATAATTGTGCATAATATTTTCTTACAATCCTTTTTATTTACGAAAGGTATATAGGTAGTAATGTCCCTATTTCAGTTTCTCTTTTTCTATTAGTCTGCCTAAGAGTTTATCAATTTTGTTGATCTTTTCGAAGAACCAACTTTTGTTTTCCTTCACTTTCTCTATTTTTTCTGTTCTCTCTTTTGTTTATATCTGTTCTACTGTGCATTATTTCCTTTTTTCTGCTAGCTCGTTCTGCTAGTTTTGATTGCATTAATATTCTCTTACTACACTGATTTCCTGTTTTAATTTTATTGATTTATTTTTATAATTCTGTTTTCTTCTGATCGAATTTGTTCTTTTGTTAGTTTTCTAAGGTAGGAGCTTTAATTATTGAATTTTAATGTTTTTTCTAATATATGAATTTAATAATGTAAATTTCTCTCTAAGTACAGTCTTTACTACATCCTACAAATTTTGGTAAGTTGTATTTTCACTGTCATTTGGTTCAAAATATTTTAAAATTTCTCTTGGGACTTCTTCTTTGACCCATGTTTTATGTAGTAATCTGTTATTTAATGTCCAAATACTTTGGGATTTTCCATCTATATTCCTGTTATGGATTTCTAGTTTAATTCTATTGTAGTCTGAGAGCATACATTGCATCATTTCTGTTCTTTAAAATTTTTCAAATTGTGTTTAATGGTCCAGAATGTGGTCTGTCATGGTGAATGTTCTGTGTGAGCTTGAGAAGAATTTGTGTTCTTCTGTTGTATAAGATATTTCATGATTGTCAGTTGGATTTAGTTGATTCATGGTGCTCTTCAGTTCAACTGTGTCCTTACTGATATTTCACCTTCTGGATTTGTCAATTACTGATAGAGGGAGGTTTAAATCTCCATCTACATTTAGTGGATTGTCCTGTTTTTCTTTGCAGTTCTATCAGTTTTTGCCTCACATGTCTAGACACTGTGTTATTAGGTTAATACACATGAAGGGTTGTTATGTCTTCTTGGAAAATCGACACCTTTATCATTATATTGACCTTATTTATCTGTGATAATTTTTCTTTCCCTGATGTCTGATTTGTCTAAAATTAATATTGCTGTTCCAGCTTTCTTTTGATTAGTGTTCACATAGTATATTTTTCTCTACTTCTTTACTTTTAATCTATCAGTATCCTTATGTTTCAAGTGGGTTTCTTCTAGACAAGATATAATTAGGTCTTTTTTAAAAATTCATTCTGACAGTCATTGGTGTATTTAACCATTAACATTTTTTCTTTTAAAGATTTTATTTCTTTCCTTTTTCTCCCCAAAGCCCCCCGGTACATAGTTGTATATTCTTCATTGTGGGTCCTTCTAGTTATGGCATGTGGGACGCTGCCTTAGCGTGGTTTGATGAGCAGTGTCATGTCCGTGCCCAGGATTCACACCAACAAAACACTGGGCCGCCTGCAGCAGAGTGTGCGAACTTAACCACTAGGCCACGGGGCCAGCCCCTAACCATTAACTTTTAAAGTGACTATTGGTGGAGATGGATTAACATCTACCATATTTGTTACTGTTTTGTATTTGTTACCCCTTTCTTTCTTGTCTTCCGCTTTTTCTGCCTTATCTGGTTTAATCAAGAATTTATATAATTTTACTTTTTTCTCAATTATAATTTCTTTTTTACTTTATTAAGTAGTTGCCCTTGAGTTTTCATTATATATTTACAACTAATCCAAGTCCGCTTTCAAATAACACTGCCATTTCATAGGTAGTGCAAGTATCTTGTAGCATAGAATTCTGAAATTCATCCTCCTTCCCTTATAGCAATGCTGTCATTTATTTAATTGTTCAATTGTTTAATTGTTTTCCTTCTCTATGAATAACTTCTTTTAACATTTCTTGCAAAGCAGGGTTTCTGGTGGCTAAGTCTCTCAATTTTTGTTTGTCTGAGAAAGTCTTTATTTCTCCTTCAGTTTTGAAGGATAATTTCACTGGATTCAGTATTTTAGTTTCGTGGCATTTTTTTCTTTCACTGCTTTATTTAAATTTATTTACTCTATTCTTGCATGGTTTCTGAAGAGAAGTCCAATTTAATTATTTAAACATTTTTTCCATTTGTTATTGTGGTAAAATACACATAATATAAAATTTATCCAAACCATTACAAGTATACAGTTAAGTGGTATCAAAAACATTCATGATGTTGTGTAAATCTCAGAAGCATCCATCTCCAAAACACTTTCATCTTGGAAATTGATTATCTATATCCATTAAACAATAAGTCCCTATTCTCCCCAAAGTCCCTGGCATCCACCATTCTGTGTTCCATCTCTGTGATTTTTAACTACATATCTCATAGAAATGGAATCATACAGTATTTGTCTTTTTGTGACTGGCTTATCTCATTTAGCATAAAATCCTCCTGCTTCATCCATGTTTTGACATATGTCAGAATTTCCTTCCTTTTTAAGCCTGGATATATTTCATTGTACATATATACATCATTTTCCTTATCCATTCATTTGTCAGTAGATACTTAGGTTGTTTCCACATTTAGCTATTGTAAATAATGGTGCTTATGGGTGTACACATATCTCTTTGAGACCCTATGTTGAGTTATTTTATGTATATTCTCAGAAGTGGATTTTCCAGGTCATATGGTATTTCTATTTTGACTTTTTTGAGGAACTGCTATACCTTTTTCCATAGCAGCTAGAACATTTTACATTCCCACCAACAGTGCACAGGTGTTCCAGTTCACCACTTCCTCATCAACTCTGATTATTTTCTTTTGTTTTCATAGTAACCATCCTAATAGGTATGAAGTGGTATCTCATTATAGTTTTGATTTGCATTTTCCTGGTAATTAATGATGTTGAACATATTTTCATGAACTATTGGCCATTTGTACATCTTCTTTGGAGAAATGTTTATTCAAGTCCATTTTCCATTTTTGGATTGCGGTGTTTGTTTTTTATGTTGAATTTTAGGAGTTCTTCATATGTTCTGTGTATTAATCCCTTATCAGATATATAATTTGCAAGTATTTTCTCACATTCTGTAGGTTGCCTTTTAACTCCGTTGATAGTGTCTTTTGATGCACAAATTTTTCAAACTTTTATAAAGTCCATTTGTCTGTTTTTCTTTTGTTGCCTGTACCTTTAGTGTCATATTCAAGAAATCATTGCTAAATTAAATGCTGTGAAGCTTTTGCCCTATGTTTTCTTCTAAGAGTTTTGTAGTTTTAGTTCTTACATTTAGGTCTTTCATCCATTTTGAGTTAATTTTTGTATATGGTGTTCAGTAAAGTTCCAAATTCATTCTTTTGCATGTAGATATCCAGTTTTCCTAGCACCATTTGTTGAAGAGACTGTCCTTTCCCCCATTGAATAGTCTTGGCACTGTTGTCAAAAATCATTTGACCATATATATGAGAGCTTATTTCTGAGTTCTCTATCTGTTCATTTGGTCTATATGTCTGTCTTTATGCCAGTACCACACTGTTTTGGTTACTGTAACTTTCTAGTAAATTTTTAAATCAAGAATTTTGATGCTGTCAGCTTTGTTCTGTTTCAAGAGTGTTTTGGCTATTCAAAGTCATTTGTGATTCCATATGAATTTTAGGGTGGGTTTTTCTATTTCTGCAAAAAAGTCTTTGGAATTTTGATAGGTATTGCATTGAATCTCTGCATTGGTTTGTCTAGTATTGACAGCTTAGCAATATTAAATATTCTAACCTGTGAACAGAAGATGAAATTTTGTTTATTTATGTCTTGTTTCATTTCTTTTAGCAATGCTTTGTAGTTCTTATGGTGTAAGTCTTTCACTTCCTTGGTTAAATTACTTCCTAAGTATTTTGTTCTTTTTAATGCTATTGTAAATGGAATTATTTTTGTAATTTCCTTTCCAAGCTGTTCATTGTAGTGTTTAGAAATGCAACTGATTTGAGTGTGGAATCTTTATTTCTGCATATAAGATCGTATCATCTATGAACAGAAATAATTTTACTTCTTTTTTCTTGCCTTATTGCACTGGCTGGAACTTGTGGTACTATGTTGAATACAAATGGCAAAAGTGTACATCCTTGCCTTGTTCCTGATCTTGGAGGAAAGCTTTCAGTTTTTGACCACTGAATACTATGTTCTCTGTGGATTTTTTATGTATGTCTTTTATGATGTTGCAGTTATTTTCCTCCTATTACTATGTCATTGAGTATTTTTTTATGAAAGAATGTTGAATTGTGTAAAATGCCTTTTCTGTATCAAATTAGATGATCATGTGGATTTATTTTCCCTTTTTATTTTTTTTGGAAGGGAAAGATTCTTGAGATAACATCTCTTGCCAGTCTTCTTTTTCTTTTTCTTTCTCTTCTCCCCAAAGCCCGAGTGCATGGTTGTTTATCCTAGTTGTAAGTGCTTATAGTTCTTCTATGTAAGCTGCTGGCACAGCATGGCAACTGACAGACAGTTGGTGTGTTTCCATGACCAAGAAATGAACCCAGGCTGCTGAAGCAGTGACAGCACTGAACTTTAACCACTAGGCCATCAGAGCTGGTTCTGTTTTCCCTTTAATCGGTTAATTTGGTGTATTACAAGGATTGATATTTTTATGTTGATCTATCTTTGCCTTCTGGCAATAAATCCCACTTCTTGGTGTATAATCTTGTTAATGTGCTCTTGAATTCAGTGTGCTAGTATTTTTTTTGAAGGAGTTTTGTGTCAATGTTCATTAAGGATATTGATCTGTAGTCTTCTTATAGTGTCTTTGGCTTTTGTCAGGGTAATGTTGGCCTCATAGGATGAGTTTGGAAGTGTTTCTTCCACTTCAACTCTTTGAAAAAGTTTGAGGAGGATTTGTGGTAATTCTTTAAATTTTTGTTAGAATTCATCATTGAAGTCATCTAGTCCTGGGGTTATTATTGTGTTGTTTAAGTCCTCTGTTTTCTTGCTTATCTTCTGTCTAGTTATTCTATCTATTATTATGAAGTATTGAACTCTCCAACTATTATCGTAGGCACTTTGTATTTCTCTTTTCAATTCTGTCAGTTTTTGCTTCAAAAATATTCATGGTCTGACATTAGGTATGGAAATGTTTATAACCATTACATATTCTTGCTGTATTTAACCTTTTATTAATATATAATGTCCTTCTTTGTCTCTTCTACCAATTTTTTGATTTTAGGTCTATTTCCTCTCATATTAATATAGCCATCCCTGCTCTCTTTTGATTACTGTTTACATGGAATATCTTTTTCCATCATTTCACTTTCAGTGTATTTGTGTTTTTGTATGTAAAGTGAGCTTCTTGTATACAGCATATAGTTGGATTATATTTGTTTATTCATTCTACTAATCTATGTCTTTTGAGAGTTTAATCCATTTACTTATTTTCTATTGTGGTAACATTGGTTTATTGCATTATATAAATTTCAGGTGTAGATCATTGTATTCCAATTTCTGTGTAGATTACATCAAGTTCACCACCCAGAGACTAATTGCAGTCCATCACCATACACATGTAGTTGATTACCCATTTTACCCTCTTCCTCCTCCTTCCCCTCTGGTAACCACCAATCCATTCTCTGTCTATGTGATTGTATGTTTTGGTTTTTACCTTCTATTTATGGGTGAGATTGTATTGTATTTAGCTTTCTCCCCCTGACTTATTTAGCTTAGCATAATACCCTGAAAGTCCATCCATGTTGTCATGAATGTCCAGGTTTCATCTGTTTTTACAGCTGAGTAGTATTCCATTGTGTATATATTCCCTTTATCCATTCTTCCCTTGATGGGAACCTAGCTGTCCTCCAAGTCTTGGTTATTGTGAATAATGCTGCAGTGAACTTAGGGTCCATGTGTCTTTACGTATTCATGTTTTCATGTTCTTTGGATAAATACCCAGCAGTGGAATAGCTTGGTTGTATGGTAGGTCTATTCTTAAGTTTTTGAGGAATCTCTGTAGTGTTTCCCATAGTGGCTTTACTAGTTTATATACCCACCTGCAGTGTATAAGAGTTCCCTTTTCTCTACATCCTCTCCAAAACTTGTTATTTCCTGTCCTGTTAATTATAGCCATTCTGATGGGAGTGAGGTGCTATGTAGTTGTTTTGATTGCATTTCCCTGAAAATTAGTGATGTTGAACATGTGTCCATCTGCCTGTTGGCCATCTGCATATCTTCTTTGGAGAAACGTCTGTTGATCAAGTTGTTTGGTTTTTTTGTTGTTGCATTGTATGAGTTCTTTATATATTTTGGATATTAACCCCTTACCAAATATATGTTGTGCAAAAGTCTTCTCCCGGTTGTTAGGTTGTCATTTGTTTTGTGGATTGTTTGCTTTGCTGTGCAAAAGCTTTTTAGTTTGATGTAGTCCCATTTGTTTATTTTTTCTATTCTTTTCTTTACCTGGTCAGACATGATACTTGAAAATATGCTGCTAAGACTGATATCAAAGAGTGTACTTCCTGTGTTTTCTTCTACAATTTTTATGGTTTCAGGCCTTCATTCAAGTCTTTAATCCATTTGAAGTTAATTTTTGTGTATGGTGAAAGATAGGGATCTGCTTTCATTCTTTTGCATGTGGCTATCCAGTTTTCCCAACACCATGTATTGAAGAGACTTTCCTTTCTCCATTCTATGTTCTTGGGTCCTTTATTGAAAATTAGCCGTCCATATATGTGTGGGTTTATTTCTGGGCTCTCAGTTCTGTTCCATTGATCTGTGTGTCTATTTTTGCACAAGTACTATGCTGTTTGGGTTACTATACCTTTGTAGTATATTTTAAAATCAGGGAATGTGATACCTCCAGCTTTGTTCTTTTTACTCTTTTAGCTATTTGGTGTCTTGTTATTCCATATAAATTTTAGGATTCTTTGTTATATTTCTGTGAAAAATGTTGTTGGACCTTTAAACGGGATTTTATTGAATGTGTAGAGTGATGTAAAAAATATGGACATTTTAACTATGTTAATTCTTCCAATCCAAGAGCACAGGATAGCTTTTCATTTCTTTTGTCTTCTTCAATTTCTTTCAACAATATTTTATAGTTTTCAGTGTACAGATCTTTCACCTCTTTGGTTAAATTTATTCCTAGGTATTTTACTCCTTTTGTTGCAGTTGTAAATGGGATTGCATTCTCAATTTCTCTGTCTGCTGCTTTGTTGTTAATGTATAAAAATGCAGCTGATTTTTGTATGTTGATTTTGTATCCAGCTGTTTGACCATATTCATTTATTATTTCTAAAAATTTGTAGTGGATTCTTTAGGGTTTGCTATATATAAAATCATGTCATCTGTAAATAGTGACAATTTTACTTCTTCCTTTCCAATTTGGATCCCTTTATTTCTTTTTCTAGCTTGATTTCTCTGGCTAAGACTTGCCATACTATGTTAAATAAGAGTGGTAAAAGTGGCATCTTTGCTTCCTGTTCTTAGAGGCATAGCTTTCAGTTTTTCTCCGGGGAGAATGATATTAGCTGTGGGTTTGTCATATGTGGCCTTTATTATGGTGAGGTACTGTCCTTCTATACCCATTTTATTCAGTCCTTTTATCATAAACAGATGGTGGATCTTTTCAGATGCTTTCTCTGCATTTTTTCAGATGATCATGTGATTTTTATTCTTCATTTTGTTAATATGGTGTATCACGCTGTTTGATTTGTGGATGTTGAACCTTCCCTGCCTCTGTAGAATAAGTGCTACTTGATCATGATGTAGGATGTTTTTCATATATTGTATTTGATTCGCTAGCATTATGTTGAGGATTTTGCGTTGCTGTTTGTCAATGATATTGTCCTGTAATTTTGTTGTATTGTGTTGTCCCTGTCTGCTTTTGGTATCAAGGTAATATTGGCTTCATAGAATGAATTAGGAAGCTTCCCCTCCTTTTTGGAAAAGTTTGAGAAGGATATACGTTAATTCTTCTTTGAGCGTTTGATAGAATTCACCATGGAAGCTGTCTGGTCCTGGACTTTCATTTTTTGAGAGGTTTTTGATTACTCTTTCTATCTCCTTACTGATGATTGGTTTATTCAAATTCCCTATTTCTTCTTGATTCAGTTTTGGAAGATTGTATGATTCTAAGAATTTATCCATTTCT
Source organism: Equus quagga (assembly GCF_021613505.1). Lineage (NCBI taxonomy): Eukaryota > Metazoa > Chordata > Mammalia > Perissodactyla > Equidae > Equus > Equus quagga. Next base: position 45,591,294 of record NC_060274.1, on the reverse strand, counting down.
TATAGATTATCCAATTTGCTGGCATATAGCTTTTCATAGTATTCTCTAATAATCTTTTGTATTTCTGAGGTGTCCATTGTAATTTCTCCTCTTTCATTTCTAATTTTATTTGAGACATATTTTTTCTTAGTGAGTCTAGCTAAAAGTTTGTCAATTTTGTTTATCTCTTCAACGAACCAGCTCTTCGTTTCATTGATTTTTTTCTATTGCATTTTAGTCTCTATTTAATTTTTTTCTGCTCTGATGTTTATTATTTCCTTCCTTCTACTGATTTTGGGCTTTGTTTATTCTTCTTTTTCTATTTCTTTTAGGTTTACTGTTAGATTGTTTATTTGAACTTTTTCTTGTTCATTGAAATAGGCCTATATTCTTATAAACTTCCTTCTTAGAACTGCTTTTCCTGTATCCCATAAATTTTGACATGTCATATTTTCATTTTCATTTGTCTCCAGGTATTTTTTGATTTCTCCTTTGATTTCTTCATTGACCCAATCATTTTTCAGTAGCATTTTGTTTAATCTCTACATATTTGTGGCTTCTCTGATTTCCTTCCTGTAGTTGATTTTTAGTTTCATATTGTTTTGGTCAGAAAAGATGCATGGTATTGTTTCAGTATTCTTAAATTTATTGAGACTTGTTTTGTGTTCTAATATGTGATCTTCCCTGGCAAATGTTCCATGTGCATTTGAAAAGAATGTCTATTCTGCGATTTTGGGATGGAATATTCTGTATATATATCTACTAAGTTCATCTGGTCTAATGTGTCATTTAAGGCCAGTGTTTCCTTCTTAATCTTTTTGCATGATTTGTCCATTGGTGTAAGTAGAGTGTTACTAAGTCCCCAACTTTTGTAGAGTTACTGTCTTTTTCTCCTTTTATATCTGTTAATACTCACTTTATATATTTAGGTGCACCTATGTTCAGTGCATAGATATTTTCAAGTGTTAATATCCTCTTGTTGGATTTTTCCCTTTATTTTATGTAGTGTGCTTTTCTGTATCTTGTTGCAGTTTTTGTTTGAGGCTTATTTTTCTGGTGTACATATTGCTACCCCAGTTTTCTTTTCATTGCCATTTGCATGGAGTATCTTTTTCCATCCTTCACTTTCAGTTTGTGAGTGTCTTTAGGTATGAAGTATGTCTCTTGTATGCAGCATATAGGTGGGTCTTGTTTTTTTACCCAATCAGACACCTATACCTTTTTATTGGGGCATTTAGTCCATTGACATTTAAAGTAGCTGTTAATAAGTATATACTTATTACTATTTTGTTACTTTTTTTCTGGGTGTTTTAGTAGTTCTTCTCTCTTTCTTCTTCCCTTGCTCTCTTCATTTGTGGTTTGATTGCTTGCTTTAGTATTATGTTTGGGTTCCTTTCTCTTAATGTTTGTGTATTTATTATAGATTTTCGTTTCATTGTTACCATGGGGTTCATATGTAATAACCCATGTATATAGCAGTCTATATTAAGTTGATGGTCTCATTAGTTTGACTTCTTGGTAAAGCTTTACTGTTTTCCTCCCTTTCTCCCACATTTTGTTCTTGATATCATATCTAACTACTTTTTTTTGTGTGTGTGTGTGTCCATTACCATCTGTCCTGGAAATAGATAATTTTAGTACTTTTGTCTTTTGACCTTCATAGTAGCTTCATAGGTGGTTGATCTGCTACCTTTACTGTATATTTGCCTGTACCAGTGATTTTATTGGTTTTCTTCTTCATATTTTTCTTATTCCTATTTGTGATCTTCTCTTTCCCATTTAAATAAGTCACTTTATCATTTTTTGTAGGACCGGTTTCTTGGTGATAAACTCCTTTTGTTGTTGCTTTTCTGGGAAACTTTCTCTCTTCTTCCATTATGATTGACAACCTTGATGGGTAGGGTATTGTTTGCTATAGTTTTTTTCCTTTCAGCACTTTAAATATATTATACCACTCCCTCCTAGCCTTTAAACTTTCTGCTGAGAAAACAGCTGATAGCCTTATGGTGTTTCCTTTGTATGTAACTTGTTGCCTTTCTCTTGCAGCCTTCAAGATTCTCTCTTTATCTTTAATTTTTGACCTTTTAATTATAACGTGGCCTGGTGTATACCTCCTTGAGTTTATCTTGTTTGGTGCTCTCTGTGCTTCCTGTACCTGGATTTCTGTTTCCTTCCTTAGGTTAGGAAAGTTTTCAGCTATTATTTCTTCAGATACATTCTCTGCCCCTTTGCACTTGATGTTGTCCCAAAGGCCTCTTAGACTGTCCTTGTTCCTTTTAATTCTTTTTTCTTTTATCTGATGAGCTTGAGTGATATCCTTTAGACTTTCATCCAGCTCATTTATCCATTCTTCTGTATTATCAACTCTGCTATTGATTCCCTCTAGTCAATTTTTCATTTCAATTATTGTATTCTTCATTTCTGATTGGTTCTTTTTTATTTTCCAATTATTTATTGACATTTTCACTGAGTTTATCCCTTCTTCTCCCAAGCTCAGTGAGCATTGTTATTACTTTTTGTTTGCACTCTTTCTCAGGTAGCTTATTTCTGTTCCATTTAGTTCTTTTTCTGAGGTTTTGTCCTGTTCCATTCCTTGGAATGTATTCCTTTTTCTCCTCATTTTTCCTTTTTCTCTGTGCTTATATCCATGTATTAGGTAAGTCAGCTACTTCTCATCTTGAAGAGGTGGCCCTTTGTAGGAGATGCCTTGTGAGTCCCAGTAGTGTACTTCCCTCTCATTTCCAGTACCAGATGTTCCATGAGTGACCCGTGTGTGGGCTACGTGTCTCCTTATGTTGTGGCAGGGTTGCTCTTGCTGCAGGTGCCAAGGGAGGCCACGCTGTCCCCCTGGCCAGCTGGTTGTAATGCTCAGCTGCATGTGGCTTCTGTGGATGCCTCGGTCACTTTGTCGGGCATGGGGAGCTCAGCACAATTGGCAGTAAGGTCTAATAGCACATTCCTGTTGCAGTTTCTCTGTTAAGTAACTAAGCCCCCAGGGTGGCTAGTTGCTAGACTCAGGCGCCTACCATTGCTGTAGCCCTCCAACCTGCAAGGCTGTTGTCATCTGTCAGGATTATGGCTGAGTGGGGCTGGCCCCAGGCACAGGAGCACTCAGTTTTTTTAAGTTTTGGAAATTAGGGCTGATCCTCTATGTGGCTGTTTGAGAAGCACAAATCTGCTGCTGATGATAAGCCAAACTGCCCACAGGGCCATGCACCCAGTCAACACAGTCCTGCCCCACGAGCACACCCTGTCCTACTGGAGGAGACACAGTCACACTACTGCGGAGGTCCCACACACTCCACCAATGCCCCATACACTCCACCTGCTCGTCACACATACCCTGCCCCACAGAGGGTTCCCACTCATCTGGCTGTAGAGGTTCCAGGCACCCTGCCTATAGGGCCCACAAGTTGCCTGTGGGCTTGCTCTTGGTTTGGGCCAGTCCTTAGGGTGGATTGCCTGCCCTGGCTGAGCTGGATTAAATCGGTTCTCTAGTGGCTGGGGCACACCCCTGGGCTAACATTCCTAGGGTATAACTCCAATGGTGTCTGCCAATGTCCGTGTCAGCACACCTGTACTAGGTCACAACAATGGCTGCTGCCCGTATTTCAGTCCTGGTAGAGATCGCATCTCTCACTGAGATGCACCCAGAACCTCGCAGGTGAGTCTCTTTTCACCAAGGGGCTATCCACCTTTCTTTCTGGTGATTTTAGGTTGCTTTTCAAATGGGTGAATTTGTGCTTGGGCCTTCTAAGAGCCGACTTTTTCCTGCCTGTATCTGACGGCTTTTGGGGGGTATTCCCCATTGTAGATAAAAGCCAGCAAACCCAGATATTATGATAATTGTCTTGGTTGTGCTGGGCACAAAAGCTTCTTATACCAGTAGCAGTCCCCTGCTCAGATCCCATGCTCCTCCAGAGAAGACTACATACCTTAGGATTGCTCCTAACTGGCCATAAAGCACCTTGGCTTGTGAAGGTGGCCTATTTTTTCTCTTCAGAAAGGAATTTCTGCCTCTTCCACCTCAGTCAGCAGTGTCCCTTGTTGCAGGGGTTCTTTTTATCCAGTTTTTAGTTATCTCTAAAAGCTTATTGTTCCAAGAGTAGTTGTAAATTTCTTGTGTCTGTTGGAGGAGGTACCTTCAGAGTCCAGGGTCCACCTATGCTACCATCTTGACTGAACTCCATAATCCATTTACTTTTAAAATATATGCTGATAATGCAGGATTTTTGCCATTTTCCTATTTGTTTTCTATTGGCTTTATAGCTGTTTTGTTCCTCATTTCCTTCATTAAAATCTTCCTTTGTGTTTAGTTGACTTCTTATAGTCAAATGTTTAAATCTTTCTCATTTCATTTTGTATATATTCTATAGATGTTTTTTGTTGTTACTGTGCAAATTACATTTAACATCTTTGTGATATAACACTCTAAGTTGAATTTTTACCAGCACAACTTCAGTATAATTTGGCAACTCTCCCTTCACAGCTCTATTCCCACCCCTTTCAGTTGTGAATGTCATAAAATTATGACTTTATTTTATCCCCCAAAATGAAAAATAATAATTATCTTAAATGTTTTAGTCTCTTAAGTTATATAGAAAACAAAGTGTAGAGTTGGAAACCAATGTTACGATAATACTAGTTTCTAGATTTTTAAAAATATATTAGCCTCTTGAATCATGTATAAAAAATTGCCATTACAAACCAATCTTACCATAATAGCAGCTTTTATCATTGCCCATGATTTTAAATTTAGTGAGATCTTTATTTCTTTATATGACTTCAAGTTGCTTTCTAGCATCCTTTCCCTTCAACCTGCAGGATTCCTTTGAGAATTTCTTGTAGGGCAAGTCTAGTGGTAACAGACTGTGTCTTGTTTTTCTAGGAATGTTTTAATTTCTCCCTTAGTCTTGAAGAACAGTTTTGCACATTATAGGATTCTTGGTTGACAGCTTTTAAACTTTTAGTACTTTTAATACATTGGCCCACTGCATCTGGCACCCAAAAGTTTTGATGACAGATCTGCTCATAGTCTTCTTGAGGATTGTTTGTATGTGATGGGTTACTTCTTTTTTGGTACTTTCATGATTCTTTGTCTTCCAAAAGTTCAATTATGATGTGTCTTCATATAAGTCTCTTTAAGTTCATCTTACTTTGTGTTTGTTGAGCTTCTTACATGTTTATATTCATGATTTTGTCAAATTTGGAAAGTTTTCCAGCCATTAGTTATTCAAATATTCCACCTGATGTTTTCTTTCTCTCTTCTTCTGGGACTCCCACAATGTACATTTTGGTCCACTTAGAGGTATTCAAAAGTTTTTTTAGCATTCTTCACTTTTATTCAGTTTTTGTCTTTCTTTTTCACAGATGTGATAATTTTTACTGTTCTATCTTCAAGTTTGCTTGTTGTTTCTTCTATCTGATCAAATCTGCCTTTGAACTCCTCTAGTGAATTTTTCACTTTAGTTATTGTGCTTATTAGTTCCAGAGTTTTTTAGAGTTTCTATCTCTTTGTAGATATTTCTGTTTCTTCATACAGAATTTTCTTGACTTTATGTACATCTTTATTTTTTCTGCATCTTTAAGAAAATTGTTTTAAAGTCTTAGTCTAGTAAATGTGCCGTCAGGTATTATTCAGAGATAATTTCAGTTGATTTACTTTTTTTTTTCAAATGGGCCATACTTTCCTGTTCCTTTGTTTGCTATTCTGCCACATGCACAGTTGGGTGAGCAATATGGGATAGGTTGCAGAGAGACCAAAGAAAAGACCCAGAATCAGCAAATGAGACATTTAGGTTTATTGGGAGGTACTTACAGGGAGGTCCATTTGCGGCTGGCTAGACAGCAATGGGTACCCACAATCGCGAGTTGGGAAAGGGTTTCTTATATAGGCAGGAGTTACAAAGGCTATATGCTTCCCAAGCATAAAATAGTTGCCAAGCTGGTAAAATATTTCTCTTGGGGGCCAGCTTTTGTTAAAGACAACTGAAAGCTCTTGGTGCATTGTTTTCCCCCAAGGAATGTTAGCCCAGAGCTAACATCTGCCAATCCTCCTCTTTTTTCTGAGGAAGACTGGCCCAGAGCTAACATCTGTAGCCATCTTCCTCTACTTTATATGTGAGACTCCTACCACAGCGTGACTTGCCATGCAGTGCCATGTCTGCACCAGGGATCTAAACCTGCGAACCTCGGGCTGCCAAAGCAGAGTGTTTGCACTTAACTGCTGCGTCATGGGGCCAGCCCCATCTTGGTGTATTTGGAAATGTTTACTTTGCCCTTTCCCATGCTAGAAGAAGAAGGGGGTGTTTATTCAGTCTTCTTCTTGACAACCTACTGGAACAACTGGAGGTAAAACTCATGAAAGTGTGGAGGCTCCAAAAGTTGCCCCCCGACCAAAGTTTTTAACACTTGAATTTTCCCACAGTGAACGTCCATCACATCCTAAATTATGTTTTTTCCTGCTTGTATTGGCTCCATTGGCAGGCTCTTGCTCTTGGGTTTCTGCTTCTGGTAAGCTGTAATTCTGTGTCCACCCTTCCCTCTCTACACTTTTATGGGGAGAAGTCTTTTCTGTGACCTCAATTATCTGGTGAATCAGAGAAGAGTTGTTGATTTTCAGTTTGTTCTTGTTTTTCTTGTGAGGATAGGAGTGATAATCCAAGCTCCTTGCATGTTGGACTGTAAACCAGAAGTCCTCTCATGACGTTTTTGTTTCTTAATGCTTCTGTTATTGACTTTTGTTGTCTTTAATTGACTATTTCTAGAGTATCATTTTGATTTTAGTCTCATTTTATTTTCTGAATATATTCTATTTATTTTGATCGTGATTAACCTGTTTTATAATTAACATTGTAAACATATTAACTATATAGCTTGAATAAATACCAACTTTAAACAGTGTATCAAAAATTTGTTCCTATGCAGTTTTGTTCCTTGCTCTTTATGTTGCTGTTAGTAATTTCATTATTGTACATTGTGTGTCCACTATCATAGATTCATAGTTATTGTCTCATGCATTTTTATTTTTAATCATATGGGGTAAAAAGTGGAGGTAAAAGTACAACAGCACTACTGGCTTTTTATATTTACCTATATAGTTTACTGTTCTTTATTTCTTTGTGTAGCATTAAATTACAACCTATTGTCCTATCATGTTTGGAAGTCTTTACTTTCTTCTTCATTTTTGAAGGCTTGTTTTTCACATAAAGAATTCTTGGATGAAGGATTTTTTACCAATACTTAAAATATGTCATCTCACTTCCTTCTGACTTCTGTGGTTTTTTATGAGAAATCTTCTGTTAATCTTATCATGGACTCATAGTTTGTGACAAGTTACTTCTTTTTTGCTTCTTTCAAGATTCTCTTTGTTTTTGATTTTTGACAGTTTGATTATATTGTGTTTCAGTGTTGAATTCCTTGCATTTATCCCACTTCAATACCATTGATCTTCAATATGTCGATTTGTGTCTTTTATCAAGCTGGGAAATTTTTAGGCATTATTTTTTCAAATATTCTTTCAGTCTCTTTCTTTTTTTCTCTCCTGTGACCAAAATTATGCATATGTTTGTCCACTTGAGGTCCCACAGATTTCATAGGCCTTCTTCATTACTTTTACTGGTTTTTCTTTCTGGTCCTCTGACTGGATATTTTTTTACCTACCTTCAAGTTCACTGATTCTTTCACAAGATTAAATATGTTATTGAAAACCTCTAGTGAATTCCTCATTTTAGTTGTTGTAATTGTCAGTTCTGGAATTTCTGTCTGATTCTTTTCATATTTTCTCTCTCTTTATTGATATTCTCTATTTATTGAGATATCATTTTCCTTTTCTGGGGGTTGTTTTTCTTTGTCCATTATTCCCTTTAGCTTTTTGAGCATATTTAACAGAGTTGATTTAGAGTCTTTGTCTACTAAGTCCAATGTTTGTGCTTCCACAGGGACACTTTCTATTAATTTTTATTGTGAATGGTCTATACTATCTTTTTTATTTGCATTGTGTGTAATTTTTTTGAAAATTGTACATTTTGAATATTCTAATATAGTACTATTGAAATCAGATTCTTCCATCTTTTTTGTATTTTTTCTTGTTGTCTGTGTAGGTTTTTATTGTCTGTTTAGTGACTTTTCTAAACTACTATTGTAAAGATTGTATTTGCTGTGTGTGATCTCTGATGTCTCTTTTTCTTTAAGTTGTTGTTAGCTAGTTATTTGATTGAAATTTCCTTAAATGCTGTTTTTAAGTCAACTTCCATTGATTCGGCATTCACTTGATTGTTGTAAACATTTAACTATTTTTCAGAGTTAGTACAAAATTGACTGTGATAGTTTTTTGTCTTATTTTCAACATTTCTGTGGTAGGACTTGGCTTGCAGTTTCCTAGTCATCTTAACTGATGTCACTGCTGTCTTTTTCATTTTTTAATATTCTGGGAAGCTTATCTAAGAAGAAAGCAAAAGTGGTCTCATATATGATGAGGTTAGCCATCTGATCTAAATAAAGATGGTATATAATAGGAGGCAGAAGCTCAGGAAGAAAAGTGTTCTCTCAGTTCCAGAGAGCATGAGAGTTGTGTGGCTTGCCTAACATGGTGGGGAGGAATATACTGTCTCAGGGGTCTTACTACCAAGAGTACTGGATTTAACTTAAGCAGAGACATGGAAGTTAGTTACTTGAGTGGTCACTATCTGTACTGATTCTGAAAACTGGATAATGTCTGTTGACTCTGTGTTATGGTTTCCAACATTTTCATTTATTTTAATGAATAGCAGATTTTAATGAACTTTTCAATTTGCTTTAAACTTTTATAATGATTCAAAGTGAAAAAGATTGTACATCATCATGATCATCCGATCTCATAATCACATTATTATACATGGGCAGACCTTGGTCTACCATCTTTTTAATCACTTCATGAAGAATACTTTCAAAAGATTTACCATAGGTAGGTGATAATTTAAAGATTTGGCTATATTTTGCGAGTGTTTTTTAATCTCAGTTCTGTATTTCTGATACATAAATTTAGAAATTTTATTTTTTCCAGGTCTAGATTTAGGATAGTCACATTTTTAAAGGATTGAATTTAAAAATAGGCCATAAAAAACCTTTTTTTTTTTTCCCAAATGTACACCGGTAATCCAAAGTCTGCTTCAGGTCAACCACTGTTCTGTCTGATTTTATAAAATAACTCTGACCTATTTTATTGTTTTGTATGTGATGTTTTATAATACCTTCTGATATCAGTTCAGATGGCAACAGTGAAGTTTCATGACATGTACTGACTTGGGAAGGATTTAAAGAAAGATGTTGAAATAACATTTCACAGTATTTTATGAATGTACTCTGCATTTTTTAATACTTTGTGGTCAATTTTATTATCTGCATAACAATACTTATCTATCAAAAGTATTTTACATAACATAATAGGCTGGTAACATAGATTAAGGATCTCTCTTCAAAGAGCTCATAGTCTGGTAAAAAGAAAATATTCATGTAACAATAGTTCAGGTTCTGCAAATACTGTAGTAGAGATTCCACTTTCTCTGGGGTATGTGAAAGGGAGGATGTCCTTAAGGAGAAGAACAGTTAAAGATGTCCATGAAAAATTACTGATGTTTTAAAGAAATTCTATGTAAAATTGTGACTTCAAGTCATTTACACAGACAACATAGGGTATATTTGGGAAACATTCTAGAATGGCTAATGGGTAGGATATGTATAGAGAATTTGGGAAAAGTAAAATTGTCATGATGGCTTGTGTTTATATTATAGAGAACTTAGCTAGATTGACATATTTATGTTTTTAATCATATTTTCATGGCTAGAAAGAATGACACAATCACGGTGTTTAACCTTCTTGTTTTACAGAGTAGATAGTGGAAGTCTCAAGGAGATATTAAATAATATACCCATGTTTATTAGTGATATACCCAGGGCTAGAAATCAGATTTCTTTCCATATATTTTGATATATAATGTGGAGTAACTGAGGGTTTTAGAGCTGTATGGTAATCAGATTAATGAGATAATTTAGAAAAATTAATTAAAGAGAATCCTTTACATCTTTTACTTATTCCCTCTTTGATTTTTATATCTTGGTAGTGCAATAGAGTATTCTCTCAGATGGTCTTGCAAAGTCATTAGTCATTTCTACACTACTGAATCCAATGGTCATTTTTCAGTTGTTGTCTAACATATCTTTGAAAAGTTTGGCACATCTTCTGTGATTTACTTTTTTTACTTGGCTTCAGGCACAAGGCTTGATATTTCTCCTTCTCAGTTTCTTTTGCTTATTTGTCCTCTTTTCTAAGTTTTTTTTGGTGAGGAAAATTGGTCCTGAGCTAACATCTTTTATCAATCTTCCTCTTTTTGCTTGAGGAAGATTGTCCCTGAGCTAACATCTGTGCCAGCCTTCCTTTATTTTTGTCTGTGGGATGCTGCCTCCGTATGGCTTGATGAACCGTGTGTAGATCCATGCCCAGGATCTGAACCCGTGAACCCTGGGCTGCCAAAGCAGAGTGTGTGAACTTAACCACTATACCACCAGGCTAACCCCTAAATTTTTAACATTGGACATGTACAAAACTGAATATCTTCCTCTTCCCATTCTTCTCCTCCCAAAATGTTGCTGTCCCCTCAGCCTTTCCCATCTGATTATTACTATCACTTCTGGTTTCTGAGTTTAGAAATCTTGGAGTCACCTTTAACTCTCATATTCTCAGTTCTCAAGAAATCTTGTTGGTTTTACCTTCAGAATATTATCAGAGTCCAGCTATTTCTGACCCCACTCCCCTTCTACTATTGTGGTTCTAGCTATCAATATGTTTTGAATGAATTACTAAAATAGCCACTTAATTTTTAAAATCTCTCCTTTCAATACAAAAATGTAACATAAAAAATCACATTAAATTTTAAAACAGTGACCATTTATTTTTAAAGGTATGTGAATTTTCTCGGGTTAGGCTGTGCTTAGGCTGGACTCAGTTAGGTATTTGTGTGTCACATTGTGGGTACAGCTTTGGTTGGTTGGCTATCAGTGCCCCATGAGTTTTTATTATAGCGCCATGTCTGAAGTGACAGCAGCCACCAATGGGAAGCTCTGCTCATGATGGTAAGAGAAGCACAAAAGAACAAACTAAAAAATATTAGGAACAAGACTCCAAATTAGCTTACTTTCACTCCTCTCCATGGTCATTGGCAAGTCACGTGGCCAGTCCCAAAGTCATCAGATGATACTCTGACCACATATATGCCACAGCAAGGGTGTGGATGCATAGTGGGTGAGGAATCAGTGACAATAATTTAATCTGTCATGCTACTCTTCCATGTTATTGCTCTTCAAAAAATCTTGTCATGGCTTCCTTTTTACTCAGAATATAAACCAAACCAAAGTTTATAGTGGCCTACACAATATGGCTGCATTTTATTTCTTCATCTCCTTTGCTTACTGTGCTCTAGCCACACTTGCCTCGTTGGTCCTTTTAGCATGTCATGAATGTTTCTACCTTGGAGATTTTATACTATCTCATCTCATGGGTAGCCTTTAAACCTCCTTCATTTTCTTGCTCAAATATCATTGGTTATCACCTAATTTAAAATTTGTATCCCTATCACCATCTCACAATTCCAGTCCCCCTTTCCCTTCTCTTTTTCTTTTCTTTTTAACCCTAGTACTTATCACCTTATCACACAATATGTTTATGAACTGATTATTGTTTCTCTCCCTGCATTAGAATATAGTTTCCAAAAGGCCAGAGTGTTTATTGATATTGATCACTTATATATCCCTGACTCCTAGACTACCCCTTGATACGTAGTAGACTTCCAGTAATAATTTGTTGAATAATTAGATACATGTATGCATGTATGCCTGAATATGTTCATTATTTCAATTACTGTGGCCGCTACTCTAGTCCATCCTCCTTCCCTTTCCAGTATTATCATCATGGTTTATCAGTTTGCAGAGATTAAGAATTGAGTTAGTCAAATGACACGCACTGTATTATATGGCTAGAGTTATATAGAATATTGAGTGAACACACACACACATTTCTACATATACATACATGTGTATGCTATAAAAGTTAAGATAATTCTGTTGTTAAAAACTTTGTGAAATCAATACCCGAACATTAACTATCAAGAAAGTTGACTAGTTCTTAAGTTCACTATAATAGTGAGGTTTTCCTTATTTATATAAAACAAATCTTTAACTTACATTTTTAGCTGAAAAGAGTGATTTAACCTTAGGAAATTTGCTTAATTTTTCAGTGGAAGAGAAATATTAGACAAACTATCTCTTTTATATTTGAAAGGCTGATATAAATATTGTGATATAATACTTTAGACTCATGATAAAATATATGTTCTCAGTTTCATCTATAGAACCTGAAAAAGGACCCAAGCCATGTGCAGACCATAATTGTGAATCTTCCAGAAGACTAGCTAAGGTATGTTTTGTGAGGCTGGGGGAAAAAAAAGAACATGCCCAGTGTGTAAGTAAGAATCCTAGCTATTTATAAAACACATTGACCTCCCGCCCACACACATTTAGGGAATTCAATAATAAAAGTAAACTTCATAAAATATTAAATGATAATAATTTAATGGAGTTAATATTTTTATGAAATGATTTTAAATTTTGTCACTGATTATATTCAGAAGGATGATTTTCCCATTTATTTGGCCTTATTTGCTATTGCAAATTGATTTATAATTATTAATCAGGTAGAATTCTTTCCATGTTACTGTTATGTATCCTAAATAATAAATTTGATGTATACTATTTGTTAACTATTTTCATATTGCTCCATACCCAGCATCCTGTATCTACGCTTAGGATGAACATTATACTGTAGCTCCCAGCGGCAAATTAATTTAGTTTTCTCTTTTACATTATGCTTAACACATTGTACATGCTCAGTAACTTTATGGCAATATTTTCCTATCTCTAATTACTCTTCAATGACCATAAACACTGAAAAATAATATTTTTAAATATTTGAAATATAAAACTATTTACATTATGATTTTAAAAATTTCTGTTAAATCTATAGGTATTGCATATTCAGATCAACATCCTTTACTTTTGCCCAGTGAAATTGACAGGGGAATGATTTCTTAATTTGTACCCAGTAAACCTCCTGAAATAAGCTTAAATTGTCTTCTATATATTTCCGATTATTGTTATTTAAAAAATTTTCTTAGTATTTACCTCACATGGATAGATTTTTTCTTTACTTTTGAAATAGGACTTAAGTTTGGGGGCACCAAGAACAGAGAGCAATCAATCTTATTTTTCTAATCCTATTTCTTAATCCATGAGTACTGTGCCAATCATTCTTTAGTTAGTACCTGATACGTCTTTTAGCTTTCTACCAATCTTTAAAGTTTTAAATAGCCATAGACCCTGAGCTGGTATGATTCCTGTGGTGATGGAGTGGGAAGGTGTGTTCAAGCATAGGCATTAGGAGTAGGGGAATTTTATTATTTTCCTTCAAGGTGGTGTCATGGTATTATCCATTTGTAGTTTTCTTATGTCATTTTTAATGCTAAGAGTCAACTTTATCTCTACCTTTTAAAATATAAACACAGAAATAACAAATCACTCAGCAAACCATGAAGTTTTCAGTAGAAAAGGTCTGCAATTTCATTAACTCCATTTGTTCCTTTAGACTATTACTTGGTTATATTAGGTTACTCCACAAACATTCTGCCCTGTGACTTTTCCTGTATTTTGAAAACTTTTTTCTGCTATACATACGTCTTCCTTCTTTCCTTTCTTTTTTTCTTTCTCCCCTCTCCTGTCCCTTCCCATTCTCTTTCTCTATCTTTCCTTTCTTGGCATAAAATAGTCTCTTTTTGGCCTGGTCTGGCAAAATAAAGATTGGTACTTTTCTGGCTTGATGATATTATAGTAACAATATAATACCTAGCATAATAATAAAAAGAATTCATAATTTCCAGGCAGGAGTATTTTCACAGAAGCATTCTGGGGACTTTTCTCATTTATAAATCTGAAATATTTAATCCATCTGCCGTATTCTTGGTTTCGTTCAATTTTCAACTTTACGGCCTTTTCATCTTGTATTAGTTTCTTATTTATTGCTGAATATAGTTCTTTGATTTTAGCAAGATTTAAGTAACTTGAAATTTTCCCCAAACTAAGGTAAGTCCAAATTTATTGTGGCCTATTTGCTGCAGTGAAGACATTTACAGCTCTTTGAAGATTTGATCCAAATATGTTATATTTCTTCTTTGATGCACTGTTTTCTTTCTACTCTTCTCTTCCATTGATTTATTTGTCAGTCTTTGTGCCAGTGCCACACGGTTTTCATTACCATACCTTTATACCAAGTGTAATCTTAAGTAGTATTAGTAATTTATCTTGGTTCTTTTTCAAGATTGTTTTAGATATTCTAGTCCTTTCCATTTCCAAAAAGTTTTAGAATCAGCATTTCAGTTTTCCAAAAAAACAACCCTGGCTTCTGATTGGAGTTGTCATGTATCTATAGATCAATTGATGAGAAGTGGTATTTTAGTAATATTAAGACTTCCAATCCATGAAAATGGTATATCTCTCCATTTATTTAGGTTTAAAAAATTTATTTTTTGCATTATTTAGTTTAAAATTCTTTCATATTTTCTGCTAAATTTATTCCTAAGTGTTTCATGGAGGTTTTGGTGCCATGATAGAATATTTAAAAAATTCGTTTGTTAATTGTTTCAATTTTGAGTAAATGTTTGCATATTGTGTATTTGCATATTGCATCCTACCACCTTGGTAAATTCATTTATTAGTTATGGTAGTTGATTTTTAGATTACTTGGGATTTTCTGTGTAAACCATCATGCCATCTGCAAATAGACACAGTAATATTTTTTACTTTCTGATTTTTATGCCTTTTATTTCTTTATCTGATCTTGTTGGAATGGATAGAATCTACAGAGTAATGTTGAATCAAAGTGGTAAGAGTGGGCCGTCTATTCTTGTTCCTGATCTTAGGGAGAAAGCATTTTGTCTTTCATCATTAGCTCTCAGTTTTCATAGTAGCCTTTAAATTATGAAAATATACCTGTTTCAGGGCAAGACTGGGAGATGGGTGTTTCTGTCTGCTCCCTCTGCACTGAGCCCTATGGATGTGTCAGTTAAATATTTTTTTGTTTGCTACAATCCCATTGAACTCCTGAACATGGCCACCAGTGCTCCACA
This sequence comes from Equus quagga, assembly GCF_021613505.1. NCBI lineage: Eukaryota > Metazoa > Chordata > Mammalia > Perissodactyla > Equidae > Equus > Equus quagga. The sequence continues at coordinate 45,576,106 of NC_060274.1, read as the reverse complement.
ATCAAGGGGCATCTCCTAGGTGGCAGCAAAACCTGGGGTGCCGTACACATGCACAAGCTCTTTTTCAGGAGGTGCCTGTGACCTAGGGTGAGGCAGAAGCTCAGCACAAAGATGGCACCTGCCAGTCTCTCTGGTCTCTGGAAAGTATTGCAGTTGGCTCCTTGTTGTGTGTTTAAATAGGAAGCATGCCATGTCACAGCTATTAAGAGAAGCAAATAGGCCACTTAGAATTGTATTTTAAATTAGCTATTCTCATGGTAGCTCTATACATTTTTGTGTTTTTTTTTCAGTGTATGCTCTAAGAATTATGATATACATCTCTAATATTTCACAGTGCAGTTAAAATTAATATTTTACCCCTTCCCATGAAATATAGAAATGTTGCAATTTTATAGCTTCATTTAAATCCCTCCTTGTCCTTTATTCACTGTCATATGTGTTGTATCTGCATATATTATAAACTATAAAATACAATGTTAAGGCATTTTCTTTAAACAGTCATACATATTTTAAAGACATTTAAAGCACAAGTAGTCTTTTATGCTTATTTATATTACCTTGTTCTGTGGTCTTTATTACTTCCGAAGGTCAGAGTTTCTATCTGATATCATTTCCCTTCAGCCTGAAAAATCTCCTGAGCATTTCTTGTAGATATGATCTACTGACAAAGGATTCTTTCCATTTTTTTTAACCTAGAAATCATATTTATTCTCCTTTATTTATGAAGGATATTTCATTGGTTAGAGAATTCTGGTCCAATAGGTTTTTTCCCCTACATTTTAAATAGTTTTTCCACTTTCTTCTTGCCTCTGCTGCTTCTGATAAGAAGTTCATTATTCCCAAACTGTTGTTTTTCTGTATTTAATGTTTTTTTTTTCTGTCTGTCTGCTTTCAAATTTTTTTCTTTATCTTTAGTTTTCAGCAATTTGATAATGATGTGCTTGTTTGGTCTTATTTGTATGTATCCTGTTTGAGATTAACTTGTGGTTATTGAGCCTATAATTTCAAGTTTTTCATCAATTTGTCGAAAATTGCAGCCGTAATTTCTTCTATTTTTTTTCTCTCCTACACTTTCTATTTTCTGTCATCTCCTTCTTTTCAAACATATATGTAGCTTGAACTTCTCACTGCATGATGGCTTATTTCTGAGACAGAGTGTCACATTCTTTGAAAGAGGCTTGGGAGAGTGAGCATTCCAAGAAGCCATGGCATAAACTTTAAGGCTTTTTCTGATCTAGCTTTGGTGGTCATTCAGCATCACATCTACTGCAGTCTGTTAGTCAAAGCAGCCACAGAACTGCCTGATTCAAAGAGAGGGCTTTAAACTCTATTACTCCATGAGATGTGTACCATAGAATTTGTGGCCATGTCTTAAAATTACTGCAACAATATTTATAAGGGGACACTCATACATCAGTCATTTTCACATCTCTTTTTATGTGGAACTTTTGGAGAGAATTTTAGGTTAACATACAGCTGTAAGAATCGTACAGAGAGATCCCTTGTGCACTTTGCCCACTCTCCCTCTATGGTAACATCTTTCAAATATATTGATATAGAACAATATCACAAGTAGGGATAATGACATTGATACAACTGACTGCTCTCATTTAGTTCGCCCAGTTTGCTCGTATTCATTTGTGTGTGTTAAGTTCTATAGTGTTTTATCATTTGTGTAGAGTCATATATCGATCACCATGGTCCAGATACAGATAGTTCTAATATCACAAGACTCCCTGTATTCCCCTTTTCTAACTACAGCCACCTCCTTCCTGATCCTCTCCCATTCCCTCTCGCCTCAAGCTTGACATTCACTATTCTGTCCTCTGTTTCAAAAGGTTCATCATTACAAAAATGTTATGTGAAAAAGAGTCAGAATATAGCCTTTTGGGGTTGGCTTTTGTCGCTCAGCATAATTTCCTAGAGATTCATCCAGGGGGGTCCATGTGTCAATAGTTTGTTTCTTTACATTATTAAGTAGTGTTCTATGGGGCATATACCACAGTTTGTTTAACGTTTAATCTGTTGAGGGACATCGAGACTGATCTCAATTTTTGTGTATTAACAATTAAAGCTTCTGTAAACTTTCCTGTGCCAGTGTTTATGTGAAAATAACTTACCATTTGGAGGATTAATTCTGGATTGTATTATAGTTAATTTTACATTCCCATCAGCAGTGTGTGAGAGAATCCAGTTTCTCCAAATCTTTCTCAGCATTTGGCATTGTGACTATTGCTTATTTTAGCCATTATGGTAGTTGTATAGTCATATCCTACTATGGTTTTAATTTGCATTTCTCTAATTTGTAATGATGTTGATTATTTTTCTTATGCTTATTTGCCACCTGTATATCCTCTTTGATGAAATGTCTGTTGCTCATTTTCTAATTGAATTGTTTTTAACTGTTGATTTAGAGAGTTTTTCATATATTCTAGATCTAGTCCTATTTCCAGTGTGTTATTTGTAAATATTTTCTCCTAGAATTTAGCTTATCTTTTCTTCCTCTTCACATGGGTCTTCAAGGAGAAAAAGGTTTTAATTTTTATGAGGTCAAGTGTGTCAGTTTTCCCTTTTATGAATTGTGCTTTTGGTATCAAATCTAAGAATTCTTTGGATAATCTTACATCCTGAAGATTTCCTTCTAATTTTTAAAAAAATTTTATTGAAGTCTGTGATCATTTTGAATTAGTTTTTGCTTTATGTAAGAAATTTAGACTCAAAAACAAAAAAATCAAACAACCCAATCAAAAAATGGGCTGGAGACATGAACAGACATTTCTCCAAAGAAGATATTCGGATGGCCAATAGGCACATGAAAAGATGCTCATCATCGCTGATCATCAGGGAAATGCAAATCAAAACTACACTAAGATATCACCTTACACCCATAAGAATGACAAAAATATCTAAATCTAATAGTAACAAATGTTGGAGAGGTTGTGGAGAAAAAGGAACCCTCATACACTGCTGGTGGGAATGCAAACTGGTGCAGCCACTATGGAAAACAGTATGGAGATTCCTCAAAAAATTAAAAATAGAACTACCAA